>NW_019174336.1:1739008-1771520 GCF_002260705.1 Seriola dumerili
AACAAACAAATAAATGATCAACCTGGCTCATAATGCATTGCAACATCCTCACAGAAGACGAGCTCACAATCACCACCACCAGCCTGGCCTGTTGACACCAGGCAGGTTGGTCCATGGATTCAGACTCTGACTCCACCATCTGCTGCCTCAGCACAGATCCAGATCCATCAGACCAGGTCTTCAGCTGTCCAGTGTTGGTGAGTCTGTGTCCACTGCAGCCTCAGGTCTCTGGTCTTGGTGACAGGAAGTGCAACCTGACGTGGTCTCATGCTGTTGTAGGTTGGACGTGTTGTTCACTCTGAAGCTTTTCTACTCAGCACAGTTGTAAAGTTTATCTGAGGTACCGTAGCCTTTCTGTCCGCTCCAGCCAGTCTGTCCATTCTCCTCTGACCTCTGAACTCTGACCTCTCTCATCAACACAGAGCTGCTGCTCACTGGATGCTTTTGTTGTTGCTCCATTCAGAGTAAAAACTCTAGACACTGTTGTGTCTGTCCAGCAGCCCTTTGCTGCATGTCGTCCTCTCTCTCTCCCTGACTTTCCTGTGTCTCTCTCGCTGCAACTGTCAGATGCCAAAAAAGAACAGCACAAAATCTACAAAAGATCTACAGCACAATAGTGTGTGCAAAAAGTGAAGGGGTCTGAATACTTGTTGTTGGACCTACAGAAACTCTCGGCCCACTGTAATTGGACAGTGGTGTCACCACTTTAAGACACCACATGTCCTCACTGATACATACGGTATGTAGAGGACAGCCTTGCTCTCACACAGGCAGCCACAGAACACCGTGCTGTCTTTGATGTGGCTCTTCTTTATTATCCTGACCTATATCCAGCTCTTGGACCGCTCCTGCAGTATTACATCACCCCAGCCCACTCCAAATCACCCTCAAAATCCCAGCGCAACACGAGAGAGGAAAATAAAGGAAGTGGACTGGCCCTCTGCAACATGTCCTCATGGAACTTTTCACTCAGCTCGCACTGCGACGGCCTGTCGGCACAGTTTACACACGCAGGAGGAAAGACATTTGTCTGCAGTTCTCAGACATGTTCACTGCAGCCTCCTCACCTCCACGATGACGTCAGAGAACACAGAGAGGTGAGGGAGGCTGGAGGAGAAGCAGGAAGTGAGCTGTTTCTCCTCCAACACGGCCAAAAGATAACCGATCAACTGTCAGTACAGCCGCCTGCAGAAAGCTGCACCATCTCACGTCTGATGCTCTCTTGTCTCAACAGTGGATCACTTTTATTAATCGTACCGACTGAACAACAAACGAGGCACAACGCATTAATACGTTTTTGTTTAGCGCACAGACGTGGATGTCGGGAGTCACGGGAAATCTGAAGGCCGTCCGTCAGTTTAACAGATTAGTGCAGAGTCAGACGGCAGGTTCTCTGGCGTCACACTCATGCAGGCGGACGCGCAGACTATATCATGGAGGTGACAAAATTCCCCTCAGAGCAACACGTCTTACCATCCAGCATGTTACGGATGTAAGGCCTTGGAGAGTCTTGCCAGTTCAGCCTTCAGAACAAAATTACAGCCACGAGAAGTCGTCTGTCTGAGGATGACAATCAGCTCTGCAGCAGTCTGCCCTGATGTAAGCACCCGGTTTAAATCCAAGGAGGGAGGCCTGAGTTCAGGCTACAGCAGGCTATTTCACATCAGTTTATTTTCTTGTCAATTATTTGTCCATATTTTAATTGTAACTGTCTAATTCTGTAAAATTGCATTGTTCATATTTGCCTGTTTAGGCTCAACTCAGCTGGTTCATGTGGTGTCGACGTGAAAAGTGACACACTGTCAGTGTCTATTTATCTTTTCTCTCATAATCTGACTTGTTTTTGAAAATTAAATACTATAAATAGCATATGTCTTATTATTATTAAAATTTTTACAACCCTGTCTGTTAAAATAATGGACAACAAGAAAGTCTAACGCAACTGGATTGAACTGAATAATGAAGTGAAAACAAAGCTGCACCAAGATCCTCTGCATCTGATGAGAAGATCCACTCTCATATATTCAAACTGTGGTTGTGATGATGGTGGAAACAGTTCATGTTGTCGCTCTGACATATGAAAAGAAAACCTAATGATGTTATTAAAATTTAAACTAAATAATTTTGACAAAGGACAATGCTTCAGTGTGACTCGGCCTCCTGTGTCTTACCTGCCAGGTCTTCTTTAGAGGAGGCGATGCGAGGGGAGCTGTTGCCGGGTTCAATCTTCAGAGACAACCTGCAACACAAACGGTTTCGTCAGACACACCAGCCCAGTGCTGCTCTCTGATCAGCTGATGGTTACTACTGTGCAGACAGAGACCCACTCACTGCTGCTATATTAAGTCCAGCAGTTTAATTACAGAGTTAATTAACCAGAAAATTATGCGGTAAGTATGGGTCTAAACTCTATCTCTGAACTGCTAAGAAAAGAGCTAATTACAGGCCTTTTTAGTGCAGCTGCAATTTATTTACCCAAAGATAATTAAAGAAAAATCTGAACCAGCCTCTGGTGCGTCTCACTGAGCATTAGTCATTATTTGGATCTGCAAGATTCACAGGTATGAAGTGTCATGTGTGACTCGAAAGATAACATTCGCTGGTTTAATTCTTATTTCCAGCCAATCAGCCATCTAACTGCCTGTCCACACAGGAAGTGTTTCACTCACACTCTACACGTATTATTGTGACCTGAGGCATATTTTTACGTTTCAAGTTTATTTCTTCCATTTTATTCTCATAGCTACAGTGATGGTGTGTTGGGCTCTGAGCGCTGCCAGAATGTGGCTGACCTACACCCAGAACTGTCCCTGAACACATCCTGTGTAACACTGACTGAGCTGCAGCCTGTGTAGACATCGTGTCACAGGTCACTCACAATACTCGTCTTATATTTGGCTCTTTATCTTACACATGTTGGAGATTTGTGGTGACCATGCGCATATTTAATATGTATGATGATTTTAACTTGAATATTGAAAATTAAAGACTTCAGATAATTAGCTTAGCATTTGCTCTTTAGATAGAATTTCTACTGAACCTCTTAGACAAAAGCTGCTTCTGCCTTTTTCTTAATTTGTCTTGGTGGCTGACAAAATATCATGCAAGGCAAAACACATGTGCATCATTACAACCGGATCCATGACATCACAGCAGGTCACCTCACTGTCAGTTCTGCAGACAGCACAGAATGATCACATTTCCTCCCTGATGTTTTGTGTTTTTTAACATCTTGGAATCATGTAGGAAATAAGAATGTTTGTATGACCAGTGTGTCACTAGTTAGACTGATTGTGTGTGTGGACTCGGAGTAGCCACACATTCCAGCATGCATATTGCATCATCCAGTGGCAAAGAGCCAGGTTCACAGCTGACGTCATTTTTATCGTACAACTGTTATTATGACACTTTATACCAAAGTTAGTTCCAACCAAGTAATTTGCTTGGATGAGAGTCATTCCATGAGTGGTGATATATACAGTATTACAGCACCGGAACTTTTAACTACATGTTCTATTAACTGTTAATTAATGGTCGTTATCTGTCTTAGATTGTAACAAACTTTACAAAGATGAAAATATTTCCAGAAATAACATTTGAATTAAATGACGTTTGGTCGTCAGAAGAGGATGAAGGGAAGAAGCCTGAATACTTCAGCGCACACCTCCAGGTGCGCTCATATGACATCATCAGATCAGGAAAATGTTTGTATTGCTTAGCAACAGTCCAGTACCAGTCCAGTTGCTGAACCATTTGTGTTGGCGTAGCGTAAAGAAACTAATCATAATCCGTTGTTGCTTATTACTTTTAACTAATATGGTGCTTGTAACACTGCTGCCTCGTACCGATGAGCGAATCACAGCCGTGCTGATATTCAGAAAAACATCACTCCCTCTCACGGGATATTGCTTTATTATTAAGTTTTGATATTTTCCAACGATTTAGATTCCAAACGATGATCGATTCATCAAAATGATGGCTGACGGAAATTTGCTGTAATGTTTTAGTTGATGTGAGGATCTGCTGCTCAGTGGGTGTCCACCGTCATCATCCTGGCAAGCCCTTTGATCATTTACCACTGGATCTGATGTCACTGTGGTGTTTAAACTATGATAAAGTATGTCTGGATAAGTGGAGGAGGGAAGACCAGGATGCCCAACGATAGATTGGTACCATTATGCCTTCTCACTCAGTCAGTTATGTAAATCAAACCTTCCAGATGCCTCTGCCCCTGCCTGGGTAGCACTGCAGAAAAGACTGGTGGAACCCTTCTCAATACAGGCTTTTCTTACTCAGACAGGAGGGGACAAACCAAATAGGAACCCTTTTCTGGCATTTGCTAGATATAACTGGAGAAAGGCATGGTATGTAACATCAATCCCTATCATACTAAAGGATCATCAATATGGTACAATAAGTCATTGAAAATTAATAAAAAATCTATTTTGTGGGAAAACTGGGTAAGAGCGGGAATAATGCTGTTGGAAGACCTGTTTGACGGGAATCATTTGCCTTTTTTTGAACAGCTTGTGTTATATAATATACCCAGGAAAGATTTTTGGAAGTTTATTCAATTGAGGAGTTGTATTACGACTGTAGATAGAAAGAGCTTACAACTGTTGCTTGCATTCAGGTGTTTTGGCTGTTAAATTGGAAACTTTGAGGGGGGACATCTAGGTTTTATAGTCTGCTTAGAAAACACCAATCCCCAAACTACGAGGGTGTCAAGAACACTTGGGAAAAATGTCTTGGAATATCCATTCACAGGGAGGCTTGGAGCAAGGTGATAAAATCTTGGTTGTCCATAGCCTGGGACATGCAGACACACCTTATCTTTTTTAGAATACGGAATAGGAATTACTGGACCCCTTCAAAAATGTCAAGGTTGGGGCTTAGGAATGATGATACATGTTGGAGATGCAACAGAGGCAGGGGCACACTGTCTCACGTGCTATATATGAATGTGAAATAGTGCATAAGTTATGGTTGGAAATAGTCAACTGTATTTGAGACAAATCTCAGTGTGAGTCCAGCATTATGTATATTGGCTATTTTGCCAATTGAAGTTAAATTGTCATCAAAGCTGTGCTCCTGGGTGAAACTGGCCTTGATAACAGGGAGCAGAATAGTGTTAAGGCATTGGAAATACAAAGAGCGTATCAGTTTTAATGAATGGAGGGACGAACTGGCTAAGATGTCTTCTTGTGGGCAGCTTATTCACAGGGCTACTAACAGTCTTGTAGTATTTAGGAAGGTATGGGGCCCATAGTAAGTACAGGTGATCGTCAGGATGACTGATGTTCAGGTATTTCATCCCTACTGTTTTTAAATAATCTAAGTGTCCATCCTCGATGGACTAACATGAAGTACAATATGGAGGTCTGATAGCCTGTATCACACACTGAAGAATGTGCATGTTGTTCTTTTATTTTGTTTATTTATTTTTTATGTATTTTTAATAAAAAAATTGTTTCCTTATATCCAATATGTTCAATTTTTTGTCTTCAATGTACATCTGTAACTGAAAACAAGCAATTAAGAGGTTTATCATCACATGCTCAGTTTGGTTCTACCAGTACAGGAATGAGTCCAGATAAATGTTATTCTTTGGTAAATGGGATTCTGCCCCTCATCACCACATTTGGAAAGTATTTCTTGAAACATTGGGTGGAAGGAACTGTGGGTAAAATAGTCATTAATTATTGAGAGTGGGTTTGGTTGTGTTTATGAATGACTGTTTAAATGGCTGTGCTGGCTCCAAAGAAAAACACAAGGGGAGTGCCATACAAAATTCAAACACAATCTGTCATGTGTAATGTCCACATTACATCATACAGCCAGCCTGGTTTGATCTGTGCATCTGTTTTCTCTCTCGTCACTGCTGTCATTACTAATGCTCTGTGACCATCTCACCATCTCAGCCCAGGGAACAGGCTCCACAGTTTCCAGCAGAGCTGCACGACACACAGACTGTACTCATTTACAACTACACTGATTCATGTTACAAACTCTCTTTGGCACTTTGTCTTAAACTGCTGTGTGTGTTATTGTTTCTGTGGACCAGAGTTTACATGTCTTATTATGTTGCATTTGCAGAGGTTGTGAGAGAAGTAGTGTTCATTTTGTTTACAAAAGTTGTACAGAAATATATTTGTCAACAACCATAATAACCACAATAGCTGTGACTAAATGTCTTTATAGTATTGTTGGAGAAAAGGAGGGTTAGCTCGGCCAGCCTTAGACAGTGATGGGGAGAGTACATGGTGGTACCAGCTGACTATACATAAAGATGAACATAGCCTCTGTGACGTCACACACAGGTTTCTGAAGGGCTGCTCCTTCGTTGCCATCTCATCTCTGTCTGACTCTGTCCCTAACTCCCGGCTAATACAAAAATTCTCAAAGAGGTGGGGCGTGTGTGGAGCTGAGACCCACTTGTCACTCAAAGAGGCCAAGCCCTCAATTATACACAACTTTAAGTCTTAATAAAATGTTAACAGGTGAGTTATATAAAGAGTTGTCATGAAGGAGGAAATTAGCTCTAGAGACTGAAACTGGTTTTGTACCAGGCTGTAAACATGTTTATTTCTGCTGTAAAGTTGGACATTTAAACATGGGAGTCCATGGTGACTGACTCACAATGGAGCCAGTGGTCATTAAAGGGAACTGCAGGTTTTCGTTCTTCAGTGTTGGCTTCATTTTTCAGCCTCAAGGGTTGCTGCTTGGATGGTCCCAGGGGACAGAAAGAAGTAACAGGTCAACATGGACCCACGTCAAATACAATGCTGCAGAGAAAATAAGGGAGTGTGGTGTAACATTACTGTTAGGAGATCGGCTCTGGAGGGAAGAATACCACAAACCTGAGGAGACACATCAAGGTGCACCAAACAGAAACTGAGGTAATGGTAACGATGTTTAATGACGTTAATTTTTTTTTTTTAACTTATATCAATTTAAGTTACGTCATCAATCAGCATCTCACAGCAACGGGACAATACTACATTGTTTGCTAGAAGTTTATCCAAAGTGAAAAGTCAGCAGCCCGGCCAGTTAAACTGAATAACGTCTAGCTCTGTTTTAGACAAGCTATTCATGCTGAAGCACATACATACACATTTGATAGTAAGGCCTTGATGATGCTGGCAACATGTAGTCTATTTGTGATATCTAGTTATTAAAATGCACAGCTTAAAAAATGCAACAATTTTCTTCCTCTGGCACTACTGAATTAAATTTTCCATCCGTTCAGAAAAAACGAAGAGCAATCAAAATGGCTACCAATGATGTATAAAGGTGTGCTGAATCAGATATTGCGAAAGTATTAAAAGAATTGGACAGTGTATTTTCTCTAAAAGAAGAAAAACCGCACTTGCACCTGTTGGTTTGCGCTAAATCACATGTTTCGTCGCTCTAATTGGTTGGTCTGTGATAACACCCTTTGATTAGAGGTTCCAGACACATTCACAAATGCATATTGACTGTACACAAACCATATACAGACCAGATACAGTCTCTGCAAAGCTGAATTGGATGGATAAAATTTTATTTGAAAGCTGAAGTTTCTGAAGTTTGAATAAAATAGTCCTTCTTTGCCTTGACCAAAACTAGACTAAAATGTCAGTGGGTTTATTTACCAATGACAAGAATGAAAATTGATTCAAAGTAAAGAAGATGAGGTTGAAATATTATAGACTTTTGATCTCAGGACTAAGACTTAATCTAAAAACAGCTGACAAAATTAACACCAGAAAGAAGCTACACTTTCTACACAAACTTATTAGACTTCTTAACATCAGCAATGTGAACATTTATCACAACATAAACCTAAACATATTAAACCTGAGCATATTGTTACCTACTGATTTTATACAGAGGAGTAATTGTGATCATGAAGATTTCAATTGAAATGTAAAAACCAGGCCTGATCCAATATAAACTGAAGGAACAAACTGTCAGAGCAGAGCCTAATATCCAATGAAGGATTTTTACTTAGCTTGCCTGAAACATTGAGTCTTATTTATTTTTCCTAGAACTCAGGCATATATATTCCAATAAAAACACATATGTATACTGAACTTGATTGATATTTGAAATGAAATAAAACTGTTATTAATATGTGGTTGACCCCATCTGACACAAAGAGAAGGTTCCAATTTAAGCCGATTAAAGCTTTTGTTCTGAGGAAAGTGCTGAAGAAGGTTACATGATGACCATCTGTTATTCACACTGCAGGACAATCCAAAGGTCCCCACAGGATTTTTTCCCTTTGAGGTGTAGTCTGGCTCTGGAGTCCAAGCACCATTAAGACTGAGGCAGACTAGAGTGTTTGCTGGAACTGCCAGCTTAAGTCCATGAAACTTGTTACCATTGTTTTTATTTTATGTATCTCTTGGTGGTGTAAAAATAGAAGTTAGGACTGACGGGGCTCAGACATGTTTGGCTGGTGGATTGTACTGATGTCTCCTGGCTCTAAACTGCTCACCACTATGATTCATGATTGCACAAGTCACTTGGGGCCAGCGCAACAAGATGTAAACATACAGCAGGCACAGAGCAACATTAGCATTTAAATGCGTCTTGAATGAATGCTGATGTGAGCGCTGAGACTGAAGCAGACAGTAAATTTGCAGGCTGTAAAACCAAAACCAAAAGCTGAACAATGCTAAAACTGGGGAAAGTGCAGAGGTGAGGATGATTCTCTCTGGGTTTGTCACTACAAGTGACAACTTTCACATTACGAGTTGTCATTTGATACATAGATGATATAAAGACCCATAGTTCTTGCTGCCGTAACCCATCTCACTTGTGGCGTTCCTCAAGGGTCTATCCTTGGCCCATTATTATTTTCAATCTATATGTTCCCACTGGGTCACTTCATCCTTTAGAAGAATATCCAATTTCATTGTGATTCATATGACATACAGCGGAATATTCCACTGTCGGGTAATGTGAAACATGTTACCTTCTTTGACTCTGTGTTTTGATGCTCAAGTAAAGAGGGTTGTTCAGTCTTGCTTTATGCACAGAAATATTTAAAAAAGATCTTTCTTATCTAACAAAGATCTGATTTGAGTTGTTAATGCCTTTGACTCTTCATGTTTAGACTTCTGTAATGCCCCTTACTCATGTCTTGGCCAAAGGATACCGTAGTGAACCACATTGCAGAACTTATTGATTTTTTTAGGTGTCTAAAATATGTTTTTCCTGCTGTCCTTATCCACAGCAGAACATTGCTTAGCTTCTGAGCTAGTACTCCCGGCTGCCACTTCAAACTAGGAGGGCACCAAACCAGATCTACTGCAGATAATACACTGACTATGGATGAGTACCTCATACAACCCACATCAAATAACCCAAACTATCACTTTAACAGTCACTTTTCTTCAGGGATAGACAGAGCTCCACCAGCACAAAGAGAGCCAACGTTATATCAGGAACTTACAGTGAACTCGGCCTAGTTGATGCATTTTACACCCTAATAATAAGGAATTCACATACATACATAAAACAAGCAGTAGACTTTGTTCTGACCCCTACAATTTCATTAGGTAAGTGCTGTACTATTGGGGATGTTATTATATCAGATCATGTTCCCATTTTTATAGGTCACCACCCTAGTTTAAAAAAAATTCTTTAAGAAAAACTGAATTATTTCCCTGGTATATCCCTACAGCACAAGTTTCTTGTGTTTATCTTAAATGCGACCCTGGGAAAGCTTACATCCATGGACTAATTATGATACACACATTTTGTGGGGCAAAAGATTTCTGAATTGGTTAACAAACCTAACTGCTCTTTGGCTAATCTCCTTGAAACAGGGCCTATACCAACAATATTCCACATATTAGACATTCAAAGGGAACTCTGAACCATAATAAATAAAATCAATATTTTTAAAATATTTTGCAAGCAGTTGTATGCCTCGCAATTCAATTCTCATTCATGCTTTACATGATTTCTTTTCCCAAAGTAACTTTACCAAAATTACAAACCAGCAAAAAGAAAATTTATGTAGACCTTAAACTCAAAGAGAAGTTAAGAACTGTGTTCAATTACTCCCTAACAACAAAGCACCTGGCCCTGATCGGTTCAATGCTAAATTTTATAAAAAGTTCGACACTATCCTATTCAAGCGAGTGAGCCCTGACACTGAGAAAGCTTTTGACCGTCTGGAATGGCCCTACTTTTTTTCCACGCTTCATAAATAAAATAAATAGTACATTTTCCACGCTTCATAAATTTGGTCTAGAGGAAAACTTTATATCATTAAATGGATTCAGAGCTTGTATACCTCACCTCTCTTGGCTGTCATTACTAAGAGACTCACGTTTAGTAATTTTAGTATTGCGCTGCCCACTGAGCCCACTACTCTTTGTCTTGGCAATGGAACCATTAGCTGCAATCAAATGAAAAGATGCATAACAGGAATTAAATTACCATCAGCTATAAATTTCACTATACACTGATGCCATTTTGATTTATATAGACTCCCCCAAAACAATCATTCCCAATTCATAAAGCTAATCAGTTGACAGTGGTTCTTCTCTTTTTCTCTAAGAGTGAAGCCATGGCAAACATCTCATGACCATTTGCTGTTACCCAGCAGGTTTCTGTTATGTAGGTATAAAAGTCTCCCCATGGTTAAAAGATCTTTATAGACCTAACTTTTCAACTTTCCCCTCCTACAAACCATAAATCATGATCTCAATAGGTGGTGAAGCCTGCCCCTATCCTTACTGGCTTGCATCCATCTGATCAAATTGATCGTTCTCACACATGTCCTGTATTTCTTTCAAATGCTTTCAATCATGCTGGCGAATACATAGTTAAGTTTAGTCCTATAATTTAATTTATTTGGTGCCAAAAAAGACCAAGGCTAAGATAAATGACCCTAATTCTACCTGGCTCAACTGTGAATGAGCTTATTTAGATGGATGGCAGCAAGTCAGGAAACTAGAAGGACACAGTAATTGTTTCTGCTTCATGAAAACCCTGACTTCCCACCTGGCCTTTGGGCCTGATGCATCAAAGTAGTTGGAGACATGGTTCAGGGAGGCTCAATCCTCACATTCCAGCAAGTAAAAAGAAAGTTTGGTGTCACTAATGATGACTTCCTTAAACTTCTACAGGTTCTGACTTTTACTCTGTCCAAGTTAAAAAGGTTCATGGTCAGATTTGCTATCTCCCCTATATTATGCAGCTTAAATTCATTACCAAACTGCTATGAAGCCTCAAGGCAGACAACTCTGATAAAGTTAAAGGCAAGTGGGAATCTGATCTGGGCGCAATAACAGAACCAGTGGCCTGGAATGCCTTGTGCAGCCAACCTTCTAGTGTCCGACATTGAATTCAGCCTGGGAGAGGCAATTTACAATGAAGCCAGACACAGAATGAATCCAGAGCTATCAGATCTTTGTACTAAATGTCAATCTGCTATTGGTTAATTTCTTCATTGTTTCTGGAGCTGACTCCATGTCTGGTGGTATTGGATTTCAATTATTCAACAGCTTAACAAAATCTTTAAGCATCCTCTATGTCTTGGAGCAAGGACTTGCCTGCTGGGACTGAATGATGAATTACCTGTACCAGAGACCTTTTGCTTATTTTATTGTACTCTGCTCAGAAATGTATCCTAGTTATGTTAATGACTGATAAAGTTCCCTCTCTTAATCAATGGCTGCATACTGATGGCCTGCAAGTATTATTGCTTTTGAGGCTTTTTCCAGCTCTTATTCTGCCAGATCTGGGAGCCGTCCTTTAGATACCTGGGAGCCACTAAGGCTCAAAGGACAAGGTCAGGACAAATAGACCTGGCCTGGAAAAAAGATGTGGAAATATAGCATGGAATGATATTGATCTGAGTAGTGATGTGCATGCACTTTTCTTTTTTATCTCAGTTGTTTTGTCTCCTTTTATTTTGTGTGTATGTCGGTATTTCCTGTTGGTTCATTTAGTTTTGCCTTTTTTATTTCTGCTTTGCAAAAAAGGTTGAATAAAAATTAATTTGAAAAAAGTATTTTTTGACATTATTAAGGTTTAAATTGTCTTATCAACATTGTTGTGACACACACATTGGTGGGGAGGGACAGCCGTCTGGAGGGGGGTGAGAGGAGGTCACAGTTGTCTCTATTTTATTAGAGGGGGGGCTCACAGTGCCAGACTTTGGTTTAATGTGATCTCCAGACCATATTGTGGCGCTGAACTGTTGAGAATCAGTAGTATTGCATTTAAAACTAATGCTGACAAGAATACAACCTAATTCTAAATTCATGCAGCGTCTAAATTTTAGTTTAGTTTAGTATCCTGTTTGATCCTATTGATGCAGGCCTATTGTTTTCCATTGCATCATCTCGAGGAATGGAAACTGGTGGAGCAGAATATAATTTACTGCCTCTCAGCAGTGCCTCCATCATGCTGGACGTAGCCAGCTGACCCTGGAGTGACTCTGGATTTAACACATTATTGTCTTACACAGCCGACAACAGGCTCAGAGGACGCCTACACACATGTTCTGCAGAAAAGCTCCTCTCACATTTCAACTTCAAGTCAAACGCACAGGTCTGGAAAGTGTATTTCCTTTCTGACTGACGTCAGTGTGTGTATGCTCAGGTTAATGGTGACCTCTGAAAGGGCTGTGGTCATTGTGCAGCGCCCCATGGGCTGTTTGTCTTTCTCTGTTTGCACATTTTAGACTGCAGCAAACATTTAGATAAGCATTTTAGCTAGGTGAGTCTCTCAGTGTTAAACACTTTATCGCTGTTGATAACTGTTCTTCCCAAAAGTTAAATGTTGTTAAAATGAAAAGACTGAGAACAGCTTTTAGAGAGAAAAACTAGAAAACTCCTAAACCAACCAACAAGAAAGTTGAATTGGACATCTAATTTCAAATGTAACAATTAAAGCTGCAGTAATGAATAGTTTTTCTGTTAATAATTGATAAAATGACTACATGTAATGTGTTTGTAGTGATTGTTCCCCTCAGCTTTAGTGAGCATTTTAGCCTCTTTTAGCTCAATGTTTCGGTTTTATAGCAAAACTGCTCCCATCAACCCACAGCCACAGCAGACTGCTGTTTTTAGACAAACAAAGCTGCAGAACATTCAGCAGCTAAAGAGACAGATATTTTTCTCAGGAGTTGGTGGAGACCTAAAACAGAGGTAAAAGGAAAGTGAATGTTGGCTTTTGATTTATCAAGACGACTCCACATGCATGGTAATATTGCTCTCTGTCTGCTGGATGTGTTGAGAGGAACTGCTTTCTAAAACATTGCATTAACTTCACAGAGTGATAATAATTCAGTGTTGTGTTTACAGCTAGTTCTGCTGCCCCAAAGTGGTCTAAATATCGATTAATGCAGCTTTAAAATATCACCGCTAGGTAATATAATTACTTTCTTTCATATATTGCATGGTGTTGTAGTTTCACCAGCATCACAAGCTATTACAATGAATTTGAACGTGAAAACAACTTGGACATACTGAGGAGAGCCGGGGATAATAAACTGTTTTTTTAGGGAAGTCTGTCTTAGGACAGCCAATGTCTTCATCAGCTTTTTGCTGTGTCATTTCTGTTGATGTTTCTGGATTTGAACATGAAATAAATAATTGAATCAATAAAACTGAGTCTATTTAACAAAAAGTATCAGTAGCAGAAGTGGAGAAGAGTCACACAAGTGAGCAAACTGACTAAATAATTAGCTGACATCAGTCATCATAATTCAAGACAGAGTGAGGCTGCAGCAGTGAGTGTACTGAACTCAGTGAGGGTGCCTTTGCTGCTTATGAACTCAGCTTGTATTTCAAGAGAGGAAGAGTTAGTTAATCTTGCTTCAAATCTGCCAATACAGACCGAACCTTTCAATAAAGTCATGATCATATTTATTATCCAAATGAAGGTCTCTTAATTAAGACTCATTAATAAGCCTAATGTATCATTTGAGCATACTCCTATCTACCACTGTAGTCTGACAAAAGTGAACCTATGAAAGAGATGAAGTATAACCAGAGTCCTGAAATGACGCCCCACCCCAAAAATCAAGTGTTAAATAAAGATAAAGTGTCACTGGCCCTGGCAGAGAGCCAGACCTATTCCTGAGGGAGGATCTGAGACGCTGCCTGGTGCCTGAGAAAGTCATCAGTGCCTGCTGGATGAATGAACTCCCTGTGGAGAAAGATAAAATCCGCTGCCTGTCGTTTTACATCCTGCTTCCTGTGCATTGACCCCCATGAATTTCACGCCCACTTCCATGTTTCCATGTGCCAGAGAAAAGCTTGTGACGTGACCAAAGTGAATGTCTTGGTATTCTGGTCATTAGAGAGCCAAAAGAAACCCTTGGGGAGTGTCCACAAAGGAAAGGGTTCATCCTCTGTTGACTACTGCCCCCACAATGCCAGGCACAAAGACAAAACTTACTTGAAGTTGTCGTCCTCCACAAACTTCTGGAGTTCCTCTATGTAGCGAACTGACAGCAGATACTTCTGGACATGTGGCAGAGTCACAAGATGATCTGAAGACAGAAAGGTTAGAGGAAGTCATGTAAGATAAAAAATATGATGTTCTATGTACAGATTTGCTTTCAATGATTTTGACTAAAGGAAACTGAGAAATTAAACTATATAAAAATGTGTGCTTTATGATGCTGACTCAGTCTTCCTCAGAATGTCCACTTACATTAAAAGACAGGCAGTCAACTACAAATGTCACCAGGTACCAAAATGTGTGCACACCCACATCTATCAGGATGTTCTTTTAGTGAGAGAAATGTGGAATACAAATGGAAATGACATAAAAATATATAATCTTGGAAACAGCATCATATCAAGAGACAAAGAATGGTCAAACACATTCATCTATAAAACCATTCCTGTCTCATATATAGTATAACACATGACACATAACAGTATAATGCTGTCTTGCAGGAAGCTGTTACATTGATTGACTGTTGCTGTCAAATCTACTTAAGACATGAACTAAAATGAACATGTACAACTAAAGTTATTCAAAACAAACTACTGTTTTTTTTCAGTGTCCTTCTTGATAGAGTATAATATTTGGGTGAGTTGAGTATCACCTTAGCAATAAAAGATATATTCTAGACCAACTTATATCTCTACCATGTTATCTTTGTACCAATAAGTTAACTGAGTCAATGCATCAGAAGAATAAAAAGACACACACAGGATGTTAACTTGTACATGTTTGTTAGATTACACACACAGAGTGGTCAAAGCTCTGAATGCAGTTCCATCTCCTGCTGGAGAGTGTGTGGACTTTACCCAGTTCTTCTACCATCCCTCCCAGCACCGATGATCTCACCACTTCTTTTGCCTGTTCTGCCAAGTTAAATGAGAGCTTCGTGCCCTTGTGATTCACTCTCAGAAACACCGGCTCTATAAGTAACGAGTGGATCCCCTTCTGTCAAAGCTTGGCGTGGATTTCCTTGTACTCCTGGTGCCATCAGGGAGATTAGGGTTGGCTTTCCTCGCGTCCTAAAGGACAGCCTGCCAGTCTGTGTAGTGTAGAAGCCTGAAAAGCATGGTCCATGGTCCTCAAGTGTTGAAAAAAATCTGATGTGTTCTATCAGTCTCCAACAGAGTGCTGTGGGAGTTCTTCAGCACTGGCATCCAGTGAGGCAGCATCTTTTGGAGGACGCCTCTCCAATCGTCCTCAGGGCCTGTTGATCAGCCGCACTTTCTCTGTCCTGGATCTGTCCTCCAAGTCGTACATTTTCAGCTGTAACTTAGTCACCTCCGCGAGACAGGAGCTAGTATCAAGCCTCCTAAGGTCAGTCACATGAGTTTGTTGACATAAGGTCTCGAGGATAGGTAGAAGGATCCAAGGTGGCGATGGTCTTCGAAATAGATAGGTAGCAAGTTATATCAACAAATTGTCATGGTTTGCCCTGACAGACAATTTATGTTTGAACTTTTAGACTCTTATGGTTGGACATTCGTTTCATTTCCTGTTTTATTCTTTAATTACTTACCTTTCATATCTTGTGGTTATTTTACTTCTTGTCTTTGTCCTGTTTCCCTCCTTGTAGATTGTCTGCCCTGTGTATTTAAGTCTCTGTCTTCCTCTTTGTCTCTGTCAGCTTTCCCATTTGTGTTCTTTTGGAAGTTTACCTTCCAGTACTCTGGATCTTGTTTTTTTCAGCATCAAAGACTTTTGTGTATTTCATTGTCTAAATAAACTTTGATCGGCATCTGCGTTTGGGTCCTTAAAAGTCTCACTCCTTGATTTTCAAATAAAAGAAATGGAAAATGTAGATGTTGTCATTTGTTTCCTACCATAGTTACATGACATCTGCAGGTCAGAGATGACCCTCAGCAGGTTGTTCATCTGATTGGTCCGTTGCTCCGTCTCTATGATACTGTCTGATGCAGGATAGGCTGAGTCAATGTAGATCATGTCCAACAAGTAGATGCCTGGATGAGACAACACAAGACAACAAATCAATTAGTGGAACCCACCACTGACACTTTGCTTTGCTTTGATAAAATGCTTACTTATGGAATTAAGTTCATGCCCTTTACCTAGATAGATAGACAGGCGGCCAGACAGAAAGATGCACACCCAACAATGAGATATTTATATTTGCAAAAGCGATGACACCATTTTCCACATCATTCTGTAAAATCCCCAACATATTACTGTTTCAACCAGGAATGTGTCCAGTTGTTTAACAAACAAATCCTCAGCCAGCCCAGCTCAGAAAGGAGGTGATTATGCTGTTGTGGCTAATATTTCAACCTATGGCAGCTTTCAAAACTAAATATATTCTCAGTGTTGCCCAGGAACTGTAGTCAAGGCTGAAAGCCTCCAGAAACAGGATTGTTTGGGGCCATAACTGGACACCATCTTTTCCACTGAAAAACAAACCAATTATATCTATTATGGGTATCGTCATAGAGTAGGGAGCCCCACCACATGCATTCAGTGGACGGAGACTGAGCTCTATGACATAATAAGCTTTCACAAAGTTATTGATTAAGCTACTGTAAATTAGGGGCGCCTCTATTCCAGTCCAGAGGGCTGTGTTAATACACCTGAAGCTGTTTGGGAACTGACAAATACAGTGCATGTTGTTATAACATGTAGCCCCAATGTCAAGTTAGGTTCATGTCTTGTTAAATTTATTGGATAATATCTTTTATGGTCCAAGAGTCTGTTTAGTAGAGCATATTGAGCTGGATTTGAGCTGACTTTCAAGTTGCATTCTTGGGCCTTAATTACAGCACCAACATCTGGCCGATTGGACTCATGTTTCTTGGGAAGCACTTGCAAACTATTTTCGGTTTCTGGGCAGTTTCATGTTTCTAGCTTGTTCTAGCAGGTTTTAAGCCTTTTTGTGTTCAACAGAATGAAGACGTTCAATCAGACCAGTTTAAACCCGCGGGTTTCAAGATTCACAAAGCCAAACAAAGTGACTTCAGCTAGTTGTGAAACCAATCACACACGTTTCGCCATCATGAAGCCTGCAGAAGTTGAATAATTGTGCACTCAGTGTTCCACTATTTTTCTCCTCTTCATCAGATGTGAATGAATCTGTGTTCAGGAGATATCTCAGGACGCTTAATCAGAATTGCTCAAAAGCATCCTGAGTTATGAGCAAATCTATGATAGGCCACGCCCACTTTCACCAATCTATATGGAGCTTCAGATTTTGGTTAATTCTTGCTTCCGGAGCATGCACACCTAAACTTGTGAAATTCTGTCAACTGGGTTTTGAGGTACTTCTTTTTTGGTATTTGTGGCGCCTCCTATGGGTCAGGCTCAAAATGCTTCAGTAGACCTGTACCCAAACATGGACGCAAGGCAACTACTGGTTTATGATGGTTGGTGAATCTGTCTTGGCCATTTTGCTGCTAAGCAAAATGAAGTTAACTGGCCAATATCTTGACAATTAAATAAGACATCAACCAGCTTAATACAACATTTGATATTTTTGTTCCAATTATGATCTACAGAAAATTTGGTAGCAATCAGACAGTTCTAGGGAATCCATTACCCTTCCTATTTTTTCCCTATACTTCTTATGGAGGGACGTATCAGGAGACTACTGACTGATCTCAAATAAAATAATAATTAGAGATGAGGGTTGTCATGCACAATTATAAACCATGTAATGTAATATGCTGTTAAATTTACATTGAATACACTCTTGACAGAATATAGCATATCAAAATAATAGATGAAAACAAACAATATAATAGAGGTCAAGAAGGGACACTGGACCGCCTACCTTCTTACCTCTTGTACACTTTGTTTAATGTAAATGCACATATGTGCATATAGATGTAAGTCTGTTTGTGTGTATATATGTATATGTAGTGTATCTGTAACAATTCTGTATCTTTTAACATGCAAACAAATCAACTCAATAAATAGTATATATAAATTCTAGGATGGAAAACCTCTACTGTCTGATATCTGTTTAATGTGTGACTGGCTGCTTTATTTCCTACTGAATTTCTAACAGTGGTATGGGAAAGTATAATTATTGAGCACCACATAAAAGTGTTTCTCACATTTTATATCTATACCAGCACAATGCTGGCCGCTGGCCGCATGTTGCCCACATCAATTTGTGGTTGCACATAAAAGCCGACAGCATCTTTCCTTCAGTATAACACAAACAACCGTTAAACCAAGACAGAAGAAGAGCTGCTAATTCTGGTTTCCTCGTGACTTCAATAACTATTTTTTATAAAAGGGTGAAGTTATGTAACAATGGTTATGTATTCATGGTGGTCAGGAAAACCCTGTGCAGTACAAGTCGATGGGGAAACACACACACATATTTGGCAATACTATACACACAATGCATCTAGATATACGGTACATTGACAATATAGAAAACACAGTTCATGTTTGATTAGCCATCCCAATTATTTTATTCTGAACAATCAGATATCTGAAATCAAACTATTTAGAGCTGAGATGACATTATTCTTGAATTTAAGGTAAACACAAGAAACTTGTGCTGTAGAAAATGGACCAGACTCAGTGAATAGCTCCCTAAGCTTAACATCCTAAGTCCTATGATAACTATTAATTCAGCTATACAGACTAATGAGCAGTGATAACTAACATGTCTTTGGGGTCATCAGGTGGGAACCTCCTTTCACCAGTGTTTCGTCTAGTGAGTCCCACGACACCTCCAGGAGGCTGGACAGTGATCACTGGCGTCCCAGAGTCACTCCCCTAATGCCAGCCATCACTGCTCCTCACACCACAACTATCTTCTCCTTTATCTTGCCTATGCTACCACAAACAACATCATCAACTCGGACAAAACACACTAGCAGATTCGCAAACAAACTCCCCTAACCAGTTGGAGAAAGTGGCGGCCATTTTGAATGAGGGAGGTAGAGTCAAGGAGAGATGCCTTTTTAAGCTAAACTCTCCCCCGCTGGATTAGGCTGTGCTCTACCTCCCCCTACTCCCCCACTCTCCAACAACTCACCTAAAACAAATAAACTCACCTAAACAGTCAAAGACACACTACAGACCAATTCAAAGCAATACAAACAAACAATACGGGCCAACTCACCTGAACTAACCGCATGGTCTCAAAGAGGCTCACATAGGCCACACCCCCCAATTAAAAACACTTCCTCTTCCTGGATTTTCTTCCTTGCTTCTCCTAAGAGTCTGTCTATCCTAAGTGCTCCCCCTGCTGGGCCCCCAGCTACCATTACTTCTTCTCATCCAAATCCACTGACTGGATCTTGCTGCCTCATCTGACATGTCCTTTACTATTTTCCTCACACTCTGTCCACTTCCTCCTAACTCCCTCACCAAAGAGACAACAGACCTTGCTACAAATCCTCTACATCCTACTTCCACTGGACAAATCCTAACTTTCCATCCTCGCTGCTCTGCTTCTGCCCCTAACTCTACATACCTGAGCTTTTTCCTTTCATATGCTTCTTCAACTGAAGCCTCCCACGGAACAGTCAGCTCTATGAAATATACTTTCATTCTACTCCTAGACCACAAGACTATGTCAGGCCTTAGCTTTGTACTGGCTATTTCCTGGGGAACAACAAGCTTTCCTCCTAAATCTACCTGCATTTCCCAATCACAAGCATCCTCTAAGCTGCCTTGCCTCCTTGCTGTCTTACCAACTTTCTCTCCCTCTTGAACAAACTTGATTGCAACTCTCTTTATTTTAGACCCTCCTAAATTTGCCTGCCTCCGTAAATCTTCAATTCCTGCAGCTAAGCTTTTTAAAACCTGGTTATGTCGCCACGTATACCGGCCTTGCGACAGACTAACCTTACAGCCTGACAAAATGTGCTTTAAAGTTGCAGTACCTGAACACAATGAACATAGCGGGTCTCCATTTACCCAGAGAAATAAACTTCCCTTAGCAGCACTTTAGAGTAATCTGATTACTTTTTCAGTGCGCAGCAGTGTGAGGGATTGTAATTTGAAATTCAGTAAATACATTAAAGTTAATTATCCCAGCAACGCTCCAGAATCTGTTGGTATGTTATGGATGATGACAGCTGTAATCACCTTCAGTTTCTCTGTGAACTGTCTGGAAGTATATCCTTTACTGTATTTACTGTACTGTACTGTAACATGGCTCTTTGAGTGTTTTCTGCAGGAAGCTGTTTGTTCTATGTGATCAGCTCAGTGTGAAATTTTACTCTTGTGAGAAAATGTGAGGAAGTTTTTTAAATCTAAATATACAGGCCTATTTGGTAAACCAATATGATGACAGTATTGAAGCCATCGGGAGAGTGCGACCCAGAGAAAGCTCATCAAACATGCTGTTGTAATACAGACATGTAGTGCCATTCTGTTTTTAGCCTGGGCTCGTTTACATTTTGGCAAAATGCCCTCATTAAAAAGTATGATGGGTTAGCTATTAACAGCTCCTGTTTGCAGTGTACCAATGGATTTACATCTATCACTGGATCAATGTGATACTGAAGCAAACTGAAATTTAAGGACGTTCATTCCTGATGGATATCAGAGACAATGATATCCTCAGGAAATATAAATCACACTGAGTGATTTGGTTTGACTCAATAATAACTGAGTCTCTGAGTAGGAGGACGGTTTTTGACCCGGTTAACTCTCCAGTGCCCCCCGGGTGGGTTGTTTTCTTCATCCTGCTGAATGTCCATGACTATTACAGATCATATCCTGTAATTTCATCATGGCTAAACACCATCTACAACAATGAGTTGAATTAATGAGGAGCAGACATTTCCTATCTCCCCCTGTGATGCTAATCCTGCTAATCCTGGTGTTGAAGACATTAGCTGTGTTCCAATTCAGGGGCCGAATCCTTCAGAAGACGCGGCCTACAAAGGCGTCTGAACTGAAATGAGACAGTCTGGTCTACGGAGGATTTCCACTTTGTGTCTCCAGCTGTGCCGGCCCGTACCACTGCGTCGCAAAGCGCGGCTCCTGTTGGCTAGCAACCTTGACAACACGCAACTTTTTTCCACAAAAACTTGAGGTTTTAAGACTGTTGGTTTTAACAGTTGTACCCTCAGCTGTTGAACTGAGCTGCAAACCCAGTACTTACATTTAACAGTGTAATCCTCAGGCTCTCTGTCAGTGTTGTTTGCTGCCATAGTATTTTCATTACCAGTGAGGAATGAATCTTGGAAGAGGTTGGGCCATGAAGGATCCACCTGTTGGAGCTTTCTTTGGACGCATATGAAGGATCTTTCGAAATGGGACAGTTTAGTCACAAGCCATGTCGCAATAAGTCTTTAAATGCAGCCTCTGAAGGAGGCGGCCCCTGAACTGGGACACAGCTATTGAAAGGTTGCAGGAGTCCATCTCACCATCACTACATCGTGCCAACACTCTGATGTGAGGGCTCCTGTAGCAGTGAGGTAATATGCAACCTATAGTGTTTCATAACCCCCGACGGTTCTGCCTGATTAGGCTTTAAATGCTACACTGGAAAATCACTGCAGCTGAAGTTCATTAGCAGACTGATTAGTAGACATGAATAGGTTCCATCTTTTTTTTCTTTTTTGTACAGACTGTAAATATAAATCTCCTCTGATTTATGTCACAATGAATACTAGCTCTATTAATACTGTCAACAACAGCTCTGTTCCTTAAGGCAACTCTTTCCAGCTCTGGTCTCACCTTGACCTCTTTGTGTAGTCCTGTTTGAATCCTATCACAGACACATACAGTATCTACTGACTGATACATGTGTTTTATCTGAGGTCTCTGGTTGAGTGTTGATCATTGAGCTGCAGCTTTGTGCTCCTGTTGATCATAAAATCAGTAGATTCTCACACTGTCTGTTTTCCTGTGGGAATCTCCTCTGACTGTGTGCATGCACTTTCATCAATGGAGAACAGATGTGGAGGCTCCACAGAACCACATCCGTGGTTTGTCTCCAGCACACAGAACAAGCTACCTCACTACAACACACCAAGCAGCTGAAGCTCTGCTACTGCCATAGGATGTACAGTAGGACATATACACATGTAGTACTACATGGTAGCTTCTCTGGGCTTATAGAAAACAGTTACAACAGACCAACATGGCCCCTAATGTAACATTTAACAAGGACTTTAATGTGCACAAGGCTTCTGGTTTTACTGAACATATAACAAGAGGTAAAGGATGATGTCATGAGTCTGTATGGGCCTGAGATGACAGAACTCATCCAATCAAATACCCATTACTTCAGTTCTTCCCTAACGCTGCTGCACGCCTCATGTGGTGGTTAACATGAGCTGAAGCATTAATACAAGCATCCATCATTACGCAAAACGACCCTGTTCTTCTCGATCGTTGCCAGTGACTGACGGTCAGCTGCTGTTGTTTGGTGAGCTCATTACTCAAGTCACAGTGGAAAAACACAAATTTAAATTGTGTCTCCTGCTGTTTCAGGCCCCAGGGAGCCAGTTCCGACAGAGAGGCAGACTGCTGGAAATCAGGTTTAATTGGAACAATATCATGAGAAGAGAATCCCAGCTTCATTCACATAACATCACTTAAAGGAAACACAGAACATCCACTATTGTGTTTTGTTGACTTTTCTAAAAAAAAAAAAAAAAAAAAAAAAAAAAAGAGAGAAAAAAAGAAAAGCTTCTATTTTGCACTGCGATGGAAGCCCAGTTACTTCATCACTGCTGGTAATATAATGGTATAATATGGAAACATACTTATAAAGATCAGTTTCTCCCTGATGTTGAGGCCCTTTGTCAAAAACTCATTTCAAATGCCATTTTCTGCGACTAGGGGTCTCTCCATCAAAGCCAATACCCAAAGACAGTGTTTGGTGATGTGAAGTAGTGTGGGATCATGGGAGTTGTTGCCTTCACCACCAGTAGGTGTTTTTGCAATCAGCTTCTCCTGGATTGGATTCCTTCAGTCAGTCAGTCAGTCAGTCAGTCAGTCAGTCAGTCAGTCAGCCAGCCCTTCAGAAGGTTTTTACCTGGAGCTGAATTATCATCAGACAGACCAGGTGATTCAAACTGGTAGAAACACTGAGTAAAGCTGATCTGCTGCTGCTAATGTTTCTTGGCTAATTTCTCTAATAACTTCGTTGAGGGGGTTTTTGCCTGGAGCCAAATTATCCACAGAGGTGGATCATTAAATCCTATGAAAGCAGTTTCAAGGTTGAAAATAAATCAGTGTTTCTTCAATGAAGTTTGGCAGACACAGGACGTCTCGGAGGGATGTCTCTGCGATTTTTCTTTTCAACAGGATGCATGTCATCCCCACAGCAGCCTAAATGACTGTGTTCTTTAACATCCATGCGTTTTGCTTTAATTACAAAGGTTCGGAGGGATTCAGCACACGACTGACAGAGTGCAGGAGGTCCAGGCTTTCTCTGTTTACTGGAAACCTTTTGTGGACACGACTGCAGTGTGGCTGAGATATGATGTGGAAAATAGGGGCAGACGCAGCATTTTACGGGGCTTTGGAAAAGACAAGAGGGCACAGGTGGACAAGTTGGGGAATGTGGATTCATAAAAGTTACAGGACTCCAATAAACTGAGGAGCACAAACACCTGTGCAAACTGTTCCAGTGTGGAGACATTTTGGAATATAAGGTTGCAAATATATTTGTTAAGCTCAGTGGCATTTCCACTGACAGGAAAATTACAAGTTTGGATAAATTGAAAACTCTGATTTTTGTTTTGTTTTTTTTTTTTGCATATGAAAAAAATAATCTTAAACTCTGTAGATGCAGAGAACTGCAGGAGAGGAATGTGTCTCAGTAGCTTCACTCATTCTTATCTGGAAAATCCCAGCAGTAGGTTAACATTGGAATTAGCAGGTTTCCTCAGAATACTGACACACTGTCATTTTTTAAACATAAAAATCATCAAACATAAAAATATTTTCTCTTTCTCTATTTACAGGCTTGTGACATCATCATTACACGTCTTAGCTTCCAACTTATGTGGTTATTTTTCAGAAATACCTCAGCTTACAGCACAGGAGGGAGTCAGTGTTCCAGGGATATAAGAACCATGTTGTCAGGACAATCAGAGCCTTAAACACATTTAAAACATGTCTTTGCTTCTTTATCTTTTTTCCTTTGAATTTTGGTAATGTTGCTCTGGGTGACGTGTAGTGGACATGTGCAGTTGCAGTGCAGTGAGTCACTTAGCAGTGGGGTCCACTGTGTGCTCCGGTATATGAGCTACAGTGTGGAGCTTAATTGTTTTTTTAATGTTAACTGAATGAGGACGTCTTTTTGAAGATGGTGGTTTAATGGACTGTGTTTAAACTGTCAGGAGTGTCGTTTGTCATTTTTGTAAACCGTGAGGAAACTTTCTTCAGACACAGCACGAGTTGTAGTGTCTGTGAGGAATGGCTGAAGTGAACTGTTACAGAAGTTAGGTATTTTGGAAACTGATTTCAAATGCATAAACAAATTGTTTTTTTTTGTTTTTTTTAAAGTGTGGACCGTCAGGTTTTTTTCTAATGTCTCAGGAACTGTTTACCTCTCACTTGGTTTGTAAAGTTGAAGTTAAACCATGTTTAAATTTGCTGTACTACAGGAAGTTTGATACTAACAAATTACACGGTATATTATATATACAGTATATGTTATGTTTCCTTTTATGTATTAAAATATAAATTGTATTAATGCTAACAAATTACTTAATGTAAATTCGATGCAATTTACACAAATAGAAGAGGAGGTGAAAATGTTCAAAATGAACCATGCTTACATTTAATTCATCTAACTTAAAAAAACATTGGTTGAAAATGCTGTTTTCAGTCTCTATAAGTTGCAGTTTTACAGTGTCTCCATCAAACTCAATGCATTAAACTAAAGAGTTTTTACGCACCTTCATTTAAACTGTGTGTTCATGGGATTTGTTGCTGAATTAGAAAACAGAATATTAACAGACGTGTTCTTTAAACATTCATGGCTGCATTTATAAAGCACTTTAGTTTTGTCATGAAGGTCTGAGGCCTTTTTGGTTCCCAGTCACTGACTTTGGCAGCACATCCAGTGTTGCTATGGATACATTAATGTGAGGCACTGCTTAACATGTATGATAAAATTTTAACTAATGTAATTACTACAAGCAAAATCAAATTACTAGGAACTGCTTTTCAGCTTGATTAACAGAAACATTTATTTTTGTTACACAACAACAGGCAGGAAGTGATAAATGATCATTTACTATCACACATTGATCGATTGCAAGTGAAAACTAACACACAAATAAACAAACGCTGCACACACACAACCACCCATTTGTAGTTACACTGGCTCATGTTAAAACACTGGAATCAGTCTCAAGATAAAATCTGGTGCCATAATCAGTTTTATTCACACACACACACACACACACACACACACACACACACACACACACATACACATACACAGTGTGGAAATTCTTGAGCAATGCAGTGAGAAACATCTCACAGCAGCAAAGACATGCCCACAGGGGGTCAGAGGTCAGAGGTCATGGAGCAGGGGTCAGGCCTGCTGCACCAGGACACAAACACACAAGCAGTTTACCTGCCTCTGTTCTGCTCGAGTCAACTGTAAGGACTCAGCTGTCATTTTCTATACGTGTGTATGTTGTCTGGTGTTGTGTGTTTGCTGCGCTGACTGTGAGCTTCATCAGCTCAGTGTGTGGTCCAACCACCTGCTCCCAGGGGCCAGACAGAGCT
The DNA here is from genome assembly GCF_002260705.1 of Seriola dumerili. Lineage (NCBI taxonomy): Eukaryota > Metazoa > Chordata > Actinopteri > Carangiformes > Carangidae > Seriola > Seriola dumerili. The sequence continues at coordinate 1,765,157 of NW_019174336.1, forward strand.
GTGACTGCTGGACTGCAGAGGGCCAAAACCTTCAACTGGAGCTGAGGGCCCAGGGCTCTCACAGCTCTGCAGCACAGAGACGGGCTGAGGCAGAGGCCACCAGTGTTTGTGTTGGCTCTGTCTCCTCTGTCTTTGGATGTGTGATGCTGTTACATGTTTTCTCTTCAGGGTCAAACGTTGCTGCTGCAGATTTATCTCTTCAGCTAAGCTCAAGGGTGGAGACCAGAACACAACCTCAGAGTTACAATCACAACAGTTCAGCACCTCCGCTCCAGTCTCTATTCATGGATAAAGCCCTTAGAGATGAATCACCTCATTTTAAAGGACGTCAGTAACACAAATAAACAGAAAGTACAACTTAAAACAAATCAGCACCAATACACTCAGGCGCTGTTCAGACCTGGTGTTAACGCACGTTACAACATGTGTCTGTTTTTAGCTGACTATAACAGGCGGGTCGATTGTCAATGTGTTTGTGAGAGTTCATTCTAAATGTAGAATCATTTTAGTCAGTAAAGTAGACTGTGGACACCTGACCCTGGATCTGCTGAAAATGATCCAATCACATCTCAGTCTGCTGTCGACACCCACCACGTCATCAGCTTTGCTCAATTTAAAAACCTGGTCTGTTTGGTTTATAGAACATAGATGACACTTGTGTGTTTACATGCTGGGTTGTGTAGTCCGTTCTATAGTCTGTATAGTCAGTCTACAGATCTCAGTTCTGGCTGTGCCAACAGTTTTCACTGAAATATGATTATTCTATGTTATTCTGGAGTGTTCGTCCAGATGAGTCAGTTTATTTTCCAAGTTGAGGTATTTTCTTATATCAGTCCTTATTTGAGCCTCATATAAATGACTACTTCATAGTTATCAGGTAAAACTACAGGAGACAGTCATATGTGTAAGATGATGGTCCACAGTAAACGCTCCCACTGACCCTCTCTTCCACTCTTACTCTTGTGTTTTTGAAGCGCACTGAATGTGATATCTTTCACAAGGCTTGTGTTATGTATAAAAGCAAAATTAAACTTCTAGCCCTTCATATCCCTGGGTCCTCGGCCTGAATCTGCCCCATATACTTCCACATCTGGGCAGACTCCAGCTGTTATCCTCCAATGTTGGCTGACAGCCAGAAGATGTTCTGTGTATGCCAGAATTGGTCCAGATGTGGAAGCAGCACCTGACAATCGTGCTTTACATGGGCTAGATTCGGGCAGTGGAACCGGGGCGTAGACTGGGCCAGAAGAAAACAAGCATGCAAGTACGGGCCCGATTTATTTTGCTATCTGTGTTCCCTCGCAAACATACAAGATGAGAAAAAAGCATCTTATAAAGGGTGAGAAAGGTAAACTTAAATGTAGAGTTTTAGTGTGGTCTGCAGAGGTCCACAGGTGTGGGATGAGCTTGATAAACATCAGCATCTCCGTCTGTGTTTAAAAAGAACTTAAAGCAGCAGTTGCTACTAAAATACGTTTAAGACCCCAAGAGGCTGGGGTCTTCAGAACCGGTTACTCTACTGTGCTACTATCTTCATTTAACATTTATTTCTGATTGTCTATATCTTACATATTGGATTCATGTTTGGACCATTTAGTTTTAGGGTTCAGGGTAGTAGGATTTAGGATTGAGGTATTTTGTGGCTATAGCTGTATTTTTCACATACAGGGACCGGGCATGTTTTGTTTGCTCTCACTTGTAAAAATACATCAATGAATGAAAAAATGCATCTCAGTTAAACATTGGGTGTTTGGGCTAAAAACACTGAGTGCAGATATCACAGCAAAAAACCTGCTTCAATTTTTCATTCAGATGTTCACACACAACAATGTCCTGAGACAGTGTGAGAAATAAATTACGCCTCACCAACTTTATGTGGAAAGTTATGATTTCATCATTAAACATTTGACAAACAGAGGTTGGAGCAGCAGGGAGAGTCTTCATCACTAATGATCACACACTGGGTTTACAAGACGTGTGCAGACTGTGTCGGTGCCAACGTGGAGAAGTGTAAAAGCTCCACTGATGAGGGTGGGATGGAAAACAGTTGTGGAAATACTGGGCAGCACCTCAGGCAGCATTTTAGTTGGGTTTTTAATGAAGAAACTCAGAGTCTGAACTATGATCACACTGTTCATTACACCTCATAATGTCACTGGACAGAATGAATCTTTTATCTCTAGCTGTTCAGATGTGTTGCTGACAGAGTGAAAATAATTTTATCAAAGACCTCGAGAAGACAAATGAGTCCACGTCCAGGAGAAGACAGTGTCATGCTTCAAACTCCAGGAACTACACCTCCTGTCTCCATGCTGAAAACCCCTCCAGCTACATTTTTCTCCATGCTACACCCAAACCCCTCAGAGACATACTGGCTGTCCATGATATCAGCTGTGTTGGCAGGTCCAGCCTAAATATTACATCTGCATAACACAACACCAAATGCTTCACAAATATTTGCCGATTGTGTCATCCTGACAGACGGAGTGCAGGGTGTAATGTGTTTCAGCTGTGCTCCGTCTCCCTGCCTCTCTGACGCTCAAGAGGAAACCGGACACAAGGCGTCCACCGGCCCATTACACCAGTCAGACCATCACAGGCAGGACTGGACTACCAACCGGGCCCCGAGGGGCCATGACAGAACTTATTCACCCAAAGAGGTTGTAGAAATGTATTGTCAAATCAGCAAACATTTAAGAAGCTGGGATCGATGAATGTTTGTAATTTATGCCAAATATATACAGTATACGTTTGCACACGTATTTGTTTTTTCACAAGGCTCTTATCAGACAGCTGCCTTCATGTGTAAAAGCTGATTGACCCTTTTACCACTGCCAGTCCAGTTTGTCTTTCTGTTCAGACTGAGGACATGCACAACTGCAAGGAGTGATGTCATCACATGAACTTACAGAGCACACACACACACAGACACAGTGGAGAGAGAGTGAGCTGCTAGCCGCCGTGCTAACCGGTAAAGCAGATCTGTCTCGTCTCATCCTCAGGTTGGAGCTTCTGGAAAAGTGTCAGAGCCTCCGTGTGAGACGCTTTGATCCGTGACGGTGTTTTTAAAAGTTATTTAAGAGCAGTTCACCCTCAGAGGAAGGAGTAGCTTCCAGTGGTTCAGCACCGTGCTGGACAGGTGACAGGTGTGTTTACAGTGTCGCGGGAAAAGGGGTGAAAATCAGAAAGTTCGCCCAGGTGTTGTGTTTACATCACTGCCGACCAGAGCCGATAAATTCCCACATCTACTGCAGAGTCATGTGACCCGGGTGTGAATGCTGATTGTTCCCTTTTCTATTGCAGAAAAAAGCCTGATGCTAGTAGGTCTGAGCTGGTTTTTTGACCAGAGGAAAAGGGGCCTAATTTTATTCATCTATTAGGAACTTCATTTATGCAAACACATCACACAGCCGGAAAAACCAAAAACACACAGTACACAACAAACAAGTGCAGCTTCGCTAGTGTGAAACTGGTTAAACTAGTGTGCATGCTTAAATGAGTCCACAGAAAAACTAGTTGTAGGTGAGCGAGGTCAAGCCCCAGGACAACTCAGCCATTAATGAGTCTGGACATTGCCCCACTATGTCCTGACTATGAGAGACTTGTATCTGCAGACTGCTGTAGATGCTGCTTAATGCTTCTTGCTGTTGTTCTTGCATGTGTTTCCTTTAACTGCCTGATGTTTGATTTCTGTGTCCCCCTTTTGCTGTCTCCATTGTCTAAACAGACAGGTTTTAATGTTCCCCTTCTGCGCCTTGTGAGTCATTTCACCACGGTAACTGCTCACATTTTTACAACTGAACTAAACGACTGTTTGTCATGAAAACTGAAACCTGGGTAAATAAATCTGTCAACAGGATCAGCTCACATGGGACCTGACACCTTTAGCTTTAACATGTCATTTGATTTACCAGCAGTTTGACATTATCACCATCAGTGAAAACCTATATAGTGTTCATCACTTGATTTTTACGTTTGTAATCTTTTCTATAATCCGTGGGCCACTGTCTTGTTCTACACAATACACATACACAGTGTGAAAATTCTTGAGCAATGCAGTGAGAAACATCTCACAGCAGCAAAACATGCCCACAGGGGGTCAGAGGTCAGAGGTCATGGAGCAGGGGTCAGGCCTGCTGCCACCAGGACACAAAACACACAAGCAGTTTACCTGCCTCTGTTCTGCTCGAGTCAACTGTAAGGACTCAGCTGTCATTTTCTATACGTGTGTATGTTGTCTGGTGTTGTGTGTTTGCTGCCGCTGACTGTGAGCTCATCAGCCTCAGTGTGTGGTCCAACCACCTGCTCCCAGGGCCAGACAGAGCTGTGACTGCTGGACTGCAGAGGGCAAACCTCAACTGGAGCTGAGGGCCCAGGGCTCTCACAGCTCTGCAGCACAGAGGACGGGCTGAGCAGAGGCCACCAGTGTTTGTGTTGGCTCTGTCTCCTCTGTCTTTTGGATGTGTGATGCTGTTACATGTTTTCTCTTCAGGGTCAAACGTTGCTGCTGCAGATTTATCTCTTCAGCTAAGCTCAAGGGTGGAGACCAGAACACAACCTCAGAGTTACAATCACAACAGTTCAGCACCTCCGCTCCAGTCTCTATTCATGGATAAAGCCCTTAAGAGATGAATCACCTCATTTTAAAGGACGTCAGTAAACACAAATAAACAGAAAGTACAACTTAAAACAAATCAGCACCAATACACTCAGGCGCTGTTCAGACCTGTTTAACGCACGTTACAACATGTGTGTTTTTTAGCTGACTATAACAGGCAGGTCGATTGTCATGTGTTTGTGAGAGTTCATTCTAAATGTAGAATCATTTTAGTCAGTAAAGTAGACTGTGGGACACCTGACCCTGGATCTGCTGAAAATGATCCAATCACATCTCAGTCTGCTGTCGACACCCACCACGTCATCAGACTTTGCTCAATTTAAAAACCTGGTCTGTTTGGTTTATAGAACATAGATGACGCTTGTGTGTTTACATGCTGGGTTGTGTAGTCGTTCTATAGTCTGTATAGTCAGTCTACAGATCTCAGTTCTGGCTGTGCCAACAGTTTTCACTGAAATATGATTATTCTATGTTTATTCTGGAGTGTTTCGTCCAGATGAGTCAGTTTATTTTCCAAGTTGAGGGTATTTTCTTATATCAGTCCTTATTTGAGCCTCATATAAATGTATTCATAGTTATCAGGTAAAACTACAGGAGACAGTCATATGTGTAAGATGTATGGTCCACAGTAAACGCTCCCACTGACCCTCTCTTCCACTCTTACTCTTGTGTTTTTGAAGCGCCACTGAATGTGATATCCTTTCACAAGGCTGTTGTTATGTATAAAAGCAAAATTAAACTTCTGCCCTTCATATCCCTGGGTCCTCGGCCTGAATCTGCCCCAATATACTTCCACATCTGGGCAGACTCCAGCTGTTATCCTCCAATGTTGGCTGACAGCCAGAAGATGTTCTGTGTATGCCAGAATTGGTCCAGATGTGGAAGCAGCACCTGACAATCGTGCTTTACATGGGCTAGATTCGGGCAGTGGAACCGGGGCGTAGACTGGGCCAGAAGAAAAACAAGCATGCAAGTACGGGCCCGATTTATTTTTTGCTATCTGTGTTCCCTCGCAAACATACAAGATGAGAAAAAAGCATCTTATAAAGGGTGAGAAAGGTAAACTTAAATGTAGAGTTTTAGTGTGGTCTGCAGAGGTCCACAGGTGTGGGATGAGCTTGATAAACATCAGCATCTCCGTCTGTGTTTAAAAAGAACTTAAAGCAGCAGTTGCTACTAAAATACGTTTAAGACCCCAAGAGGCTGGGGTCTTCAGAACCGTTACTCCACACACACACACACACACACACACACACACACACACACACACACACACACAAATGATACATCAGGCCCTTTGGGGTTCAGTATCTTGCCCAGGGACACTTCGACACGCAGACCAGAGGAGCCGGGAATCAAATTATCAACCGTCTGATTAGTAGATGATCCTCTCTGCCTCCTGAGCCACAGCCACTGGCAACGTTGTGTAGTTGTACGTGATAATGTGGTTATTATCACTGTGTGGGAGCTGCGGTGAATGACTCTGATTTTTAAGCTGATGACAAGTAAAGTCCTGATTAAATATTTGTTGGTGTCTCAGCTGAGTCCTGATGAAAGGAGACGTCTCTCTGCTCTCTCACTGTTTTTCATACACATGATTTTATTTCTTAAAAATTCGGATTATTTCATTTTCTTGGAAAACCAAATTGGTTAAATGTCTGATATCAGTTCTCATATCATTTTAATAATATTTCGAGACATAGCTTTCACAGGGCAGTTTATACATATACTATATATATATACTAT